>NW_026887583.1:0-8735 GCF_032173495.1 Musca vetustissima
TGAGTTTGACTGGTGTCCTCCTACTCCACCTCCAACCCTCAGATTGATGTGTTTTTTGTTCACTCACATTTTATCGAACATACTGTTGTGCCTGCATACCTGTTTGACTATGATTGATGTTGGAAATTCCAACATATATGTATGTATTTGTATGTAGGTATATATGTATATTTTATTGTATATACTCTTTAGTATCGAATTATTTACATATCTGTACATGAAGTCTAATATATTCAGTTGTCAAAAGATTGATATGGGGATACCACATTTACTGACACACTGATTCATAAATCGATGGCGCAGAAGTGGTGGGCGGATGTAGAAGAAATATGAAAAAATATCTATACATATTTTCGAAATGTCCGGTATTGTGAAGTTATGCACACAAACCTAAAACCTATAAAAAAAACAAACATAAAACAAAGTTTATTATTTCTTAAATAATATTTTCATATCATTTCCATGTGACATGGTATATGTCGTTATAATGCCGTTTGTAAAATTTTGAGTTTATTAAAACCAGTAAAGAAAGTAGTAAAGTCGGACGGGGCCGACTATATGATACCCTTCACCACTATGGGTATATTAAACAGGACTATTAACATGAAATTGGATGAAATAAAATATGTGATATTTATCTAAATGTGAATCTACCTAGATCTATCCATAAAGTATGTAAATCGACTTCAAACAAATATAAATAGGTCATCCGTTGAGCTATGTCTGTACTTCTAGAAAACGCAACTACATAATTCTATGCTCAATTTTGTATGTTGTGCAAAATTTTATGTCAATCTGACTAAGATAAAGAGTTTGATGCCCAATTTACTTGAAATCGGGCGAAAATATATATGGAAGCTCTAACCAAATATTAAGCGATTTCAAAAAAAACTTGTCACAGGTTAATTTCAGAACGTTTTGTTCCTATTGATTCCTTGGTGTGTCAATTACTTAAAATCAATCTATAATAAAAGGGAGCTATATCTAAATCTGGACCGATTTTCACGAAACAAGGCAGATATCACTCTAGGCTCATTTCAGAACGGTTTGCAAATTTCGAGCAAATCGAAAGATATATAGCGACTTTGGTGCACCATTTACATGAAATCGGGGGAAACTATATGTGGGAGCTATATAGAAATCTGGACCGATTTTCTCGAAACTTGGCAGACATCACGCTAGGCTCAATTCAGTACGTTATGCCAAATTTCGTGCAAATCGAAGGATATATAGGGACTTTTGTGCACCATTTACATGAAATCGGACGAAACTATATATGGGAGCTATATCTAAATCTGGACCGATTTTCACGAAACTGGGCAGACATCATTCTAGGCTCAATTCAGTACGTTATGCCAAATTTCGTGCAAATCGAAAGATATATAGGGACTTTGGGGCACCATTTAAATGAAATCGGACGAAACTATATATGAGAGCTATATCTGGGCAGACATCATTCTAGGCTCAATTCAGTACGTTATGCCAAATTCCGTGCAAATCGAAAGATATATAAGGACTTTGGGCACCATTTACATGAAATCGGACGAAACTATATATGGGAGCTATATCTAAATCTGGACCGATTTTCTCGAAACTTGGCAGACATCACTCTAGGCTCAATTCAGTACGTTATGCCAAATTTCGTGCAAATCGAAGGATATATAGGGACTTTTGTGCACCATTTACATGAAATCGGACGAAACTATATATGGGAGCTATATCTAAATCTGGACCGATTTTCTCGAAACTGGGCAGACATTATTCTAGGCTCAATCCAATACGTTACGCCATATTTCGTGCAAATCGAAAGATATATAGGGACTTTGGGGCACCATTTACATGAAATCGGACAAAACTATATATGGGAGCTATATCTAAATCTGAACCGATTTTCACGAAACTTGGCAGACATCACTCTAGGCTTAATTCAGTACGTTATGCCAAATTTCGTGCAAATCAAAAGATATATAGGGACTTTGAGGCACCATTTACATGAAATCGGACGAAACTATATATGGGAGCTATATCTAAATCTGGACCGATTTTCACGAAACTTGGCAGACATCACTCTAGGCTTAATTCAGTACGTTATGCCAAATTTCGTGCAAATCAAAAGATATATAGGGACTTTGGGGCACCATTTACATGAAATCGGACGAAACTATATATGGGAGCTATATTTAAATCTGAACCGATTTTCACGAAACTTGGCAGACATCATTCTAGACCTAAATGATTGGGCTGTACCAAATTTCGTATTTTCCCAATTTCAATAGGGTTCGTCTTTGGACCGAATAAGTGACTTATGCCAAATTTCATCCAATTCGGATCATAAATGCGACCTGTACTTTGTTTACAATTTAACATGGACAGACAGACAGACAGACGGACGGACATGCATAACTCGACTTAGAAAGTGATTCTATGCATATTCTCAAAAGGAACCATGTGTCTATCTCGTTTCCTTTTGCCTGTTACAAACATATGCACAAAGACATAATACCCTGTACCACAGTGTGGTGAAGGGTATAACAATGAGCGAAGTAGTATAGTCGGGCGGGGCCGACCCTATGATACCCTACACACACACTGAAGTCTATGTTTCTGCTGACATATATGTTTCGGCAATATTTGCATTATCTTGACCAATCATAGATCAAGAGTCTCACATTCTAACCCTGGCATATTTTCCAAATCATGTTTTCCAGAAGTGAATTTTTACGCCATAAAATAAAAATTTCGTTACTTTAGGTTTTGGAATATTGACCGATCATACCTTTCAGCATGTAAAATAAGCGATGCTCTGCATAGAATACTCGGCTCTAGAGCGACGAGAGAAACAGACAAAACCAGTAAGGAAAGTTCAAACGTCGGACGAGCCGTCTATAAGATGCCTTTCACCACTAGGGTACATACACGAGATCCAATACATGTTATTCTAGGTTCGATTTGGTACGTTTTAGTTATTCGGAACATCATTTCGATGAAGCTTTATCTAAACCTGAAAAGTCTTCAATCCAATACGTTATGCAATATTTCATGTAAAGCGAAAAGATATTTGGACCATTTTCTTAAAATCGGACAAAAATGTATGAGGGAGCGATATCTACATCTGAACCGATATCAACAACAAAATATCATGCATATAGAATAGGATCTATGGTGCACCATTTACATGAAATGGAACTGAAATATATGTGTCAGCTATATATACATTTGAACCGATTTCAAACTTAACAAAAATTCCAAAAATTCCACACTTGCTGCTAAATTTCGTGAATATAGAACAAACGTAGACTCCTCATTACGAAAACGTACATGGGGGCTCTATGTAAATCTGAACATATATCAACAAAACTTCACCCAATGTCAACCTGTAGTAACTTTATTAGGATATGCAAAATGTTGTCCCAATCGGAAAACATTGATAGAAACAATTTTGTCTCCATCGGACAAATTTTGGTAGTTTGCTGCAACATTAACATAAAATCGGACGAAACTATATACGGGAGCTATATCTAAATGTGAACGGAGTTTATTCAATTCCAATAGGGTTCGTCCTTGAACCAAATAAGTGACCTGTTACCAATTTCATCCAAATCGGATCATAAATGCGACTTGTACTTTGTTCACAAAAAAAAAGAAAAAAAAACATGGATGGACGGACATGCATAAATCGACTCAGAAAATGATTCTAAGCTTATTCTCAAAAGGAACAATGGGTATACCTCGATGCCTTTTGGTTATTACAAACATATGCACAAATACATAATATCCTGTACCACAGTTAGGTGAAGGGCCCTTCACCACTTTGGGTACATAGTACATATGCATCCTAATAATATCATCTCAATGTTCGAAGGAACATATCAATGCCTTTCTACAACCAATGTTAAATTTAATTTCATTCGGGCAGATTTAGAGTCGTGCTATTCGGTATTCTGTTAAAAATTTAATCTCAATCAGATACCCGTTCGAAATATAAATGAAAGCTATGTCTGCATCTGCACCAATTTCATCAAAACGCAACGTGCCAATCGGACAAACATTAGGAGTAGGAGTATATATGGGAGCTATATCTAATTCGGAACCAATTTTCATGTAAATAATATTACAAACTAAAATCGAAGAAAATATTGTAGGAGGAAAAATAACATACAAATATTTTGCTATAAATAACTAAGTGTTTTAGAGATAGGATACATATATTATAGTATATATAGTATCTTAAAAAATCCACGATTATATTTCCGAAAGCTGCTAAATAATATACATATATTTTATTATATCCTTCATCACACTGTGGTACAGTCTTTGTGCATATGTTTGTAACAGGCAAAAGGAAACGAGATAGACACGTGGTTCTTTTTGAGAATATGCATAGAATCACTTTCTGAGTCGATTTATGCATGTCCGTCTGTCCGTCCGTGCGTCTGTCCGTCCGTCTGTAGATGTTAAATTGTAAACAAAGCACAGGTCGCATTTATAATCCGATTAGCATGAAATTTGGCACAACTCACTTATTTGGCCCAAGGACGAACTGTATTGAAATTGGGAAAAATCGGTTCAGATTTAGATATAGCTCCCATATATATTTTCGTCCGATTTAAAGTAAATGGGGCATCAAAGTCCCTCTATATCTTTCGATTTGCACGAAATTTGGCACAGAGTACTGAATTAGGTGCAGCATGATGTGTGTCAAGTTTCGTGAAAATCGGTTCAGATTTAGATATAGCTCCCATATATAGTTTTGTCCGATTTTATGTAAATGGTGCACTAAAGTCCTTTCGATTTGCATGAAATTTGGCACAGCGTGCTGAATTAAATCTAGAATGATGTGCGCTAAGTTTCGTGAAAATCGGTTCAGATTTAGATATAGCTCCCATATATATTTTCGTCCGATTTAAAGTAAATGGGGTACCCTCTATATCTTTCGATTTGCACGCAATTTGGCATAGGATACTGAATTGAGTCCAGAATAATGTGTGCTAAGTTTCGAGAAAATCGGTTCAGATTTAGATATAGCTCTTATATATAGTTTCGTCCGATTTAAGGTAAATGGTGCACCAAAGTCCCTATATATCCTTTGATTTGCATGGAATTTTGCATAGAATGCTGAATTAGGTCAATAATGACGTGTACCAAGTTTCGAGAAAATCGGGTCAGATTTATTATAGCTACCATATATATTTTCGTCCGATTTAAGGTAAATGGGTCTCCAAAGTCCCCATATATCTTTCGATTTGCAAGAAATTTGCCATAGGGTACTGAATTGGGTCCAGAATAATGTGTGCTAAGTTTCGTGAAAATCGGTTCAGATTTACATACAGCTCCAATAAATAAAGAACCAAAGATTAGCCGACCCGCACACAATTTTGTACAATGTACTGAAGTTATTATAACCTTTCATGTGTCAAGTTTTCTTGAAATTGGTTCAGGTTTATATAAAGGAGCCATTTTAAGTAAATAATGTACTAAAGACCCATAGCTAGGCCGATTGGCAAAACGTACTGAGAGTAATATAAATTAATCTCGGACCAGTTTTCTTGAAATCGGTTCATATTTAGATATAGCATAGCTTCCATATATAATTTCGATCTATTCATGTTGATTGTAAACTAAATAATCAAACAATCAATGATTGATTTTACATTTTAAACAGTGAAGCATACCAAATAGAGTGCGTAAAGTTTGCTTAAAGTCTATTTACAAAGTATGGAATAGATTGCAGAATGACATGTGTAAGGATTGGCGTTAGTCGGTTTACTTTACGCATTTTTAAGTTCGTTCAATTTCATGTCAATGTTCCTTCAAAAAGACGAAATCTGTAAAGATGCATATGTAGAATATCCCCAAAATGGTGAAGGGTATCATATAGTCGGCCCAGTCCGACTTTACTACTTTCCTTACTGGTTTTTAAATTGAATAGTCCCTCACAAAAATCATTTACAAGCGCACACATCGTTTTTGAAAATTATTCAAAAATATACTTAACAAAGTGAAATTTTTCCCCACAAGATTTAAAAAACCTATATTTATTAACAAAAAAATCTCGCTTATCTTTGCATTAAAAAAAATACGACAAAAATTCCATTCATATAGATCGGCTGATTCCACTGAAAATGGTGCGGATAATTCCATGAAAAATTAATTAAAAACCTTTCAAATGATCATTCAGTAGATTTCGTCTGATTAACACCCATGTGGCCGAGATGGCAGATGCGACAAATAAACTTTTATTCTGGCTGGCCAATAAATAACATTTGTGTAAAACAGTTTCGGCTTTAATACTCTTCCGAAAATAAAGATTGGTTGTGTTTGGCTTTTATGGTTTTGGTCGAACGCCCACATTCAGTTGTGAAATGAAGCGAATGAAAATTATGACTACAACAGCTAAATAATAATTTATGAAGTTTGGCAAATTCAAGGTCAAGCATCAAATAAACTAACAAACTTTGTTGGCCCAGAGGCATGACCTTGAGACATACTTTCAATGTGGGTCAATTGTTTGTTTGTTTGCTTCTGTTGCTTAATGGCCGTCGCTGTGTATTGATATTAAAATATTGAGAATTTTAAGATTATGTAGAAATCATGTTCATCTACATATAAAATATCTTGTTGCTAAATAGTTTTCTTAAAACACTTCGTATAATGAATATATTTTTGTGTTAATAATTTACTAACAAGCATACGCCTCAATGGTCATAGTTTGCCTCCACACTACTACACTTTTTTCCACAGGTGGTAATAAATTATTAATTTATGTTTGGTGTTTGTTAAGTGGACCGCTTGACCACTTCATACATTTTGTAGTGGATCATCAAATTATTTAACTTAATAACAATAATTTTCAAAATCACTGAAAGCTTGTCGAAATTGCCTATGGCGGACACTGCAACAATATATTACTGATAATAGCAATAATAATAACACAACCGTCCATATGTACTATTACGATAGGACTACTAATAATAAATTATGGAATTAATACCACAACAACAAAATGAATTTGTAATAAAGAATATTGTTGTAATCATACACTAAGTACTTTGAGGGTATATTCAGTACAGATAAGAAATAACTAAAATAGGAGGACATGTGTGGTGATACGAAATAAGTAAATTAAGCAATATTTTTTCGGGAAAAGTAAGGAAAATTTCTTAAGGGAACCCCCCCTTCTCGATTTTAATTTTTCAAGATTTTCAATGGGCTGGTAAATCAATACCAATGCTTGTTAAGGTTTGTTACTTTGCACATATATATTTGAAGATTTAAAAGAGAAGAAAAATAATTTACCAAAAAATTTTGTAATGGATTTGTTGTTGTTTTTTGTAATTAAAGAGAAGTCCTTATTTTTGATGGCGGGCATGATAACTCCTGAATGGAACATTGGAATCCGAAAATTCCAACGGTGTTAGAAAGAGTACATGTCGGGCGGACTTTTGAAAAAATATTTTTGGAAAATTGCCGATTTTTGACCAAAAACCTAGTTAAAAAATAAGGAAGATCTTCACCGATTGGCTTTATCCTAGTTCATACGATAGCTATACACTCACAGAAAAACGTGTAAAAATTTGGAATCGATTGGGTTATTAGTTTTTGAGTTATCGTGCCCGCCATTCACAAAAGAGAAAAACGCGTTTAAAGTTTGAGAAGCCCTTTAGCTGTCACTTGGTTGTGTCAGCACCAAGTGACAGCTAAATCGGCTATATCTTTAATATTTCTTGAGATTTTCACTTAAAATTATGTAGGGACATTCTTGAATTAGTGTAGATTAGTGTAAATAACAAAAATTGACCCCGAGAATGGGGGGGTCCCTTTAAAGATATATTTTCTCAAGGACCTAAGTATTTTTAGGCACTTCCTCGCCTATAACCGTGATTTTTTTTGAAGAATACATTTTAAGGACTATAATCGTGATTTTTATAACCTACACCAAATTGTGGAGAGTATATTAATTTTATTTTTATACCCTTCACCACACTGTGGTACAGGGTATTATGTCTTTGTGCATATGTTTGTAACAGGCAAAAGGAAACGAGATAGATACATGGTTCCTTTTGAGAATATGCATAGAATCACTTTCTGAGTCGATTTACGCATGTCCGTTCGTCCGTCCGTCGTACTCCATGTTAAATTGTGAACAATGTACAGGTCGCATTTATGATCCCAATTGGATGAAATTTGGCACAGCTCATTTGTTTGGCCCAAGGACGAACCCTAATGAAATTGGGAAAAATCGGGTCAGATTTAGATATAGCTTCCATATATATTTTCTACCGATTTAATGAATATGGTGTACCAAAGTCCCTAAATATCTTTTGATTTGTACTAAATTTGACACAGCGTACTGAATTAGGTCTAGAAAGATGTGTGTTAAGATTCCTGAAAATCGGTCCAGATTTAGATATAGCTCCCATGTATATTTTCGTCCGATTTAATGTATATTGTGTACCAAAGTCCTTATATATCTTTCGATTTGCACGAAATTTGGCATAGCGTAATGAATTAATTCTGTAATGATGTGTGTTAAGTTTCCTGAAAATCGGTTCAGATTTAGATATAGTTCCCTATATGGGAACTTTCGTCCGATTTATTGTAAATGGTGTACCATAGTCCCTATATATATTTCGATTTGTACGAAATTTGGCACAGCGTACTAAATTATGTCTAGAATGATGTGTGTTAAGTTTCGTGAAAATCGGTACAGATGTAGATATAGCTCCCATGTATTT